>NC_056749.1:363203586-363229235 GCF_019279795.1 Protopterus annectens
CAACAATAATGAAAGGTCTCCACCCTACAAAGGTAAGTCTATCCTGTCTCCAGATCCTTCCAGAACGGGGGTTGGTGGGTGGGTTCATAAGAATGAAGGGCGAGATGATCTACAAACATGGAACGTTATGGCGAGTACATAACTTCTTTATGTTCTGTAGTTCTATCTCGCCTTCATTCTTACATATGGGACAGCGTCCTTAGCACCTTATTCTTGGGTGGCTCATGAGAAAATACTCCTGAGTACCGTGGAACCAAAGTAGGGTCTACCCCTTGAGGTCAGGTCCAATTTGTAATCAGTAATAAAGGTATAAGGGGTAGCCCAAGTTGCTGCCGCACAGATACTATCAACTGGAACCCTGGCTTGGAAGGCAGCAGATGTAGAATGGGATCATGTAGAATGAGCCTTAATCTTGAACAGTAGAGTTTTCCCATTGGATAAGTAAATTAAGGAAATACAGCTCGAAATCCAATTAGATAGGGTCACTTTAGAGACTGGCAGACCTATTCTGGATTCAGAAAAGGATACAAATAACTGGTCTGACTTTCTAAGTTCCTTAGTCCTGTGAAGGTAGAACGGTAACTGCCTGTGAACATCCAGTTGGCGAAATTTGTATTCTGCAGCGTTAGAATGATTAGGAAAAAACACAGGTAATTCTATGGTTTGTTTCAAATTAGTTTGAGAGCAAACTTTGGGGATAAAGAAAGGATTTGTATGAAGGGAAACTCTGTCTTTGTGGAAAATCAAATAAGGAGGCTTAATAGACAGTGCTTGTAACTCTGATACTCGTCTAGCTAATGTGATGGCTACTAAAATCAAGGCCTTCCAGGACAGAAACCTCAATAGGCATGAATGTGCGGATTCAAAGGGTGGTGCAGTTAGTTTGGACAGAACAAAGTTCAGATCCCAGGGAGATACTGGTTCATGAAAGGGAGGTCTCAGCAAAGTAGTGCCTTTAAGGAAGGTTTTACACAGTCTGTGGGACATCAGGTAAGATTCATATTGTCCCAAATGAAAGTTATATATCGCTGCTAACTGGACCCTAATTGTGGCAGCAGCAGAACCCTGATTGAAAAGTTCAGACAAAAATTCTAAAACCATAGGGATGGAAACAGTGCAAGGATCCACATTCCTTTCTTTAGCCCAGATAGTAAACCTTCTCTATTTGCTAGTGTATAATTGTCTAGTGGAAAGTTTATGCGAAGACTTAAGGATGTGGGTCACAGCAGGTGAAAAATCATGAAGCCTGACTAGGAATGGAATTGGAGTAGCCATGCTGTCAAATTGAGGGTGTGGACGCAGGGGTGAAGGGAGCCTGACATGTGTAGCAAGAGGTCTGGCACTGGGTCCAGAGTCCATGGATCATGTAGTAGGTGAGGCTCGAGAAAGGGGAACCAAATCTGTCAAGGCCAGTAAGGAGTGATGAGGATCATTTTACTTCCCAATAACTTTGCTTTCTGTATCACTGGATATTAGCAGAAAAGGAGGGAATGCATTAATGAGTCCCAGAGGCCAATCATGAACGAGTGCGTCTCCAGGTGACTCCCCTGGAGGGGGGATTAGGGAGAAATAGCTGCTGCATTTGGCATTAATCGGGCTGGCAAAGAGATCGCAGCAAGGCTGTCCCCATTTGCAGAAGATCTGTTGCGCTACTTCCTGATTCAGAGACCACTTGCGAGGCATCAAGATTGCCCTGCTGAGTTTGTCGGCTATCACATTGATTGTCCCCGGGATGTGTGTTGCTACTAGAAAGCGTTGGGAAGATATCGCTCACTTCCAAACATGAATAGCCTCTCGACAAAAGGGGTAAGATCTGGTTCCTCCTTGCTTGTTTAGATACCATACCATTGACATGTCCGATTGGATTGCTATTGTCCCTAGAGGAAGAAAGTCGTGAAGTGCTTGCAACACTAGAAGCACTGCTCTCATCTCTAGGACACTGATATGCAGGTGAACCGCGTGATCTTGCCATGTGCCTTGGACAGTCCTGCCTAGATAATGCCCCCCCCCCCGCAACACTATCTGTGAAGTATCCGTGGTCACAGTAGCAACGGGTTGGCGAGGAAGGAATGGAATGCCTGTTGTCAGCTGATTGGGTAGAATCCACCAACGAAGGTCCTTTTTGCAATACTCTGTATGAAGATATGGTGAGAAAAAGGCAGTTGTTGAAAGGACCACTGGGAAGATAGAAGCCACTGGAGAATTCACATGTGCAATCTGGCTAGAGGGACTAGAGTTATGGTGGAGGCCATGGTCCCTAAGAGTTTCAGCACTGTCTTTGCCTTGACTTTCTGTAGAGGAAATAGACTTAGAATTTGTTGCCTGAGGTTTTGAATTCTGTCTGCAGGCAGACGAGCTAGCATGGCGATGGCATCTATTTCTGTGCCTATAAAAGTCACAAATTGAGAGGGCGATAGGTCAGTCTTTTCCCAATTTATTGTAATCCTCAGCTGGGAACAGAGCTGGATGGTTGAATCTCTGGTTTGTAGGAGTAGGTGCCTGGTGGTGGTGGTCAAGAGCCAGTCGTCCAGGTACGGAAACACTTGGAATCCACAACGTCTCAGGTGATCTGTCACTACATAAAATGCCATACATCTGGAGAACATCCTGGGGGTGGAGGTGAGACCAAAGGGCAGAGCATGAAATTGGTAATAGCTGGCTCCCAGCCGGAAGTGCAAATGACTCCTCGATTCTCTGTCCATTTTTATATGGTAATATGCATCTTGGAGGTCTATGGAGCACATCCAAATGTCTTTCCCTAACAGAGGGAGTTATAGACTGCAGTGTCACCATCCAGAACTTGGCCTTCTTTACGGATTTGTTTAGTTTGCTGAGGTCTAATATGGGCCTCCTGTTTGTTTTGGCACTAAAGAATCTGGAGTAAGTTCTGAATCCTATCTGGTCTGAGGATGGTTTGGATGACTCTCTTTGCAAGCAACTTTTGAACTTCTACAGTTGCTTGATCTCTGTGATTGGGTGGAACATCCAGGATCTTCTTGGGAGTGTGGGGTGGAAGAGAAAAGGGTATGGAGTAACCTCTGGTGATTATTCTTTGTACCCATTTGTCTTGGGTGATGTTTAGCCAGGCTTCTCGATACAAAGATAGGTGACCCCTGATTGGCTCCAGAGAAATGCAGCCAGGCCCCACATCAGGAGCGCTGATATGGACAGCCTCGAAATGAATCGCAGCCTCCCTGGTTTTGTGGACCCCCCCTGCCTCTAGGGCGATGTCTACCATTAGCTCCTCCTCCTCTGCCTCTGAAGGAGGAGTCACCCTGTGCATCTGGGAAATATCTCAGACTTCTTGAACCACATCTTACCACCTCTCAGACCTTTGGGATATGGTCTAGACGGGGTAGTAAAACGTACTCCCATGGCAGAGAGAGTTTTCCCTTCTTGTTCGCACCTGGTGAGTGTATCTTTTACCTTCGGTCCAAACAATGAAGAACCATCAAAGGGGGTGGTGTTGGTAAAGGTAGACTTGAAAGGCTCCACAAAATTACATAAGCACATCCAGGAGTGTCTCCTAAGGGAAACTCCTGAACCCGCTGCCCTGCTCGCTCCATCTGCTGCACAGATCAGCCTCATGGAGGAGTTCACAAAGGAATACAAGGTGGACAACTGAGCAGACACCTTCTCAGGGACTCCTTCAGTAGATGTACCTTGAAGAGCATCTCCTAACTCTTTGAGAAGATCTCTGAAGCAAAGTAAAATGTGTGAGGTAGGTCAGTGATCTGAGAGTAAAAGCCGCTGAAGAAAAGATGCACTTCCCGTATCGATCCATCGTTCAAGACTCCTTATTTGGTGGATGGACAGATGAAGTCTCTGCTAGCTCTTTCTTAGTGGCCGCCGCCACCACCATGGCATCTACGGGCACACCCTTGGACAAAAAAATCTTTCTCTTTCAGGGCAAACAGACATTTATTGGGTCTTCTGGGAACTGGCTCCATGGCATCAGGAGTCTCCCACACCTTCCGACTAACCAGGTCTAATAGTTCATCAAAAGGTGGAGACACCCAAGAGGCTGAAGGTTGAGACCCGAAATCCCTCAGGTACACTGACTCCTCATCAGAAGGGGTGACAGTGGGCCAGCCACCTCTCTGCTTCAGGATCTCTAAGATCAGAGGAAGACTTGGGAGACCCTTCTGACTCCTCGAGGGTCAGTATCCGAAGTAATGGACTCATCTGGGGAGTCTACATGCTTTCTCTTACATGTCCTCTTCTGAGGGGTCTCCTCAGAATGATACTTTGGGGAGGTCTCGGAAGACTGGGGGCCACCCAATGGGGGCTCCTGAGGCTGTGGATCTCTGCTTTCGAGAGAGAGAGTAGGTGCTGAGACCGAGGTTGTTGCTTGAGGGGAGAGCATCAGTACCATTGTGTGGAGCTGAGTGAGACAACACACTCATCTCGAAAGCAGATCTCTCTGGCTCCAAAGACAGCCGCAGTTCTGAGGAAACGGAGGTAGTCATCAACTCCAGAGCAACCGGCTCTGAGATGGATGTAAGATCCAAGCTCACCCTAGCCGACGCACCGAGAGGGAGACTCAGAACTGATGAGGTTCGGGTCCAAGTGTCCCTGTTGGGGCCGACCAGTGAGCTTTGGCTCCTAGACACCACGGACAGTGCCGAAGGTGTCAGAGCAGAACTCGGCTCCGAGACAGCCACGAGGGAAGCTGGAACAGAGGATTCCACAACAAGTGGCACCAAAATCACTGGCTCTGAAGGCCCAACACGGCTTGGAGGAGAAACCACAACAGGGAGGATGGACTTGGGTGGCTCCAGAACCGACTGGGTTGGAGCCAACAGCAATTTGGGCAAAGCAGATGAATTCAGGAGTCTAAGCACTTACTCTCTTCCACATCTTCCTCTGACAGGCTCTTGGAGGATCTGGATGACAGGGTAGGCAATCTGGATCTCTGTAAAATTGGAGATCTTAAGGTTGGGGAGACCGGCAAAGGATCTCTGGACCGGCTCCGATACAATTTTTCAGTAGTCTGCTCCGTAGGGCTTGGGGCAGACACTGCAGTGCCATCAACTGGCCTCGTGGACAGTGGAGCTGAGGAGGTAGAAGTCTTGTCAAGTTTGGATGGTTTCTGAAGAGGTTCTGATACACTGCTCCAAGACAATATACACAATTACTATGGCCATCTGTAATTGACATCTTCTGGGAGCACTTTATGCATTTTTTCGACTCTTTAGACATGCTGAACTAAGTGTAGCTTTTGCCTTAGCTATATAATACAGCAGGTACACCACAAGCACAACGAGGACTAGATCCTCTAACTTAAACGGGCCTAGCCCTAACAAGCACACACACACACAAAGGGAGTAAAGAGAACTAGGTCCTCTAACTTAAATGGGCCTAGCCCTGTGGAAAAGGAAATATGGCAGAGGACTAGGTCCTCTAACTTAAACAGACCTAGCTAAGTAGGCTAAGTCATAGGAAAGCCAGAAAATTAGTAGCAGGTAAAGTATAGAGCAAATAACACTGCACGCAAGCTATAGATGTCTAGAAACTAGAGCTCTGATATAAATGCGGGCCCACAGAGAAAAACTAACAAGGCTCAAAAAACACTGCACACAATATTATATATATATATATATATATATATATATATATATATATATATGTGTGTGTATATACATATACATACACACACACACAATAAGTGAGAGAACGAGGTCCCAACTAAAACGGACCTATGAAATACCAAGGTTAATATAAACTAGCACACAGGATACCAAAACGAGAACAAGGGCCAACGGCCAAAATGTTCTGAACCAGTAACTAATTTAAAGAGCAAAAAAACACTTTTAAACACTACTAACACTACTAAACACTAGCTAATAAGATAACTAGTTATATAATCGGTAAATCGATAATAAAGAGAAAAAATTTTAACTTAGCCACGGCCAAGAAAGAAGCACTTCTGAACTTGTAGACGCAGCAAATGAAATTTGGGGATTGCACTAATGCACTATGGGATACCTACCTAGCCACGAGCCAACTAAGAGACTTTGAGCTTTGTAATTGGCCGAGTCGGAGCCAAGGATAGTCTCCGAACCCATATGTAAGAATGAAAGCGACGCAGGACTACAGATCAATTGTTTTACTTTCAATTGCTGTTTTTTTTTCCCATTTTAGTGTCCCTTCCAAACATTAATCACGAATCGGGGGGGGGGGGTATATAAAATAAATAAATAAATATGCTTTACAGTCCACCCACAAGTTTATCAAATCAAGTCGTCTTTCTTAGTCACTTTTCCTTGCAAAGCCATATTTTGCAAATGTGATTCGATACTGTGTAGTTTCCCATTTATTCATTAATTTCGGTGTTGCTGATCTTTTTCCTATTCATCTCCATCACCCAACATCAAATTCCAGTTCAAGTCCAAGGTACTCCTGATTCTTCGTCAACTCCTGTGCTGTCTTGCTCTCTCTCTCTCTCTCTCAAGCATTGTCCTTTGGAACACTGGAAATGGTTTCACTGTCAGTCTCTCTATGCACTTTACTGACAGAAGAATGAGAAACAGCGTCCCCTGCTGCTTGCTAGCTCACTTTTTTGGATAAACATTTTTATTTCCCCCTTAGTCTCTTCTGCATAACAAAATGTCTTTGATCCTCCATGAAAAATATTCTGAAGACAGCTTTATACAGCAGCTTGAATCTCACACTTGACTCTCAATATTCCCTTAGTGCTAGGATAAATTTGTCTCTCTTCTGCCTAGTGTATAGTCAATAATCATTTTCCACAAGCCTTCTGCTGTCTCCAGTTTTTAATATGTTTCTCTTCTGACACAGTTTTGTCAAAATCAGCTCTTTCTGCTGGTATGATTGCATCTTTATGAATATAATATAGGTCTTGGCTGCTTTCTCATGGACAGGTTTGGAGCATACACTTGATAAGCTCTTTTAATTAACAAATACTTTTGTGCAGCACCAGTCCAGTTGCTTATCTGTACTTTTATAAAATTAATACAGTCGATTCTAGTTTCTTTGATATAGCATAAACTCTCAGGTTTTCTCTGTGTACTCTGCCTTCTAACTCTATTTTTTTTTAAAAAAGCTGAGCTTGAGAAGCCTTATACTGACAGATTTTTTTTTCATTTCATCCTCTGCTTTTTGCAGTTTTATTAGTTCATCTGAACAGCTAGTTAAAGCTTCTTTCATTTTCTCAGCCTTTTGTTATTTCTGTTGATATATTCCTTTAAAGTTTTATTTATTTTATTCACCTCTTCAGTACTTTTGATTTATTTTGCTTTTTTGCTGAAGAGCTGCAGAATCCTTCCCTGGTAGTGTTTTCTCTCCACCTTTTCTGATTGATTTTTTTTAGGCTTTCTAAATTTCTTCTTTGGTGGCATCCAGGCAGTACACACACTGAAAGTGAATTTTACCCCTGAAAGACAGTCTCAATGGCATTCCTTCTTTTCAGTTTATGTTTTCACACTGGGAGAGTTGAAGTTAAGCTGTTGATCAGTGTGCAGCCATCTTGGAAGTCCTAAATAGAACAGTTGAGCACAAAGTCCCTTTCAGCATGTACCTAGCCAGACATACTTTGCAGCTAGGAATGCCCCAAAGGATACTAATGAAGATTACTGAACTAAAGACGTTTACCCACCAAGCCAGACTAGAAGTCTTATCCTTAAACTCGGTCTTTCACAGATTCCTTTAAAAAGATCTGTGCTTGGCATTTCATGACATCAAAGACCCCACTCTAATGGATCTGATATACTTTCACAGGATGAATAGCTATAAAAGAATCCAGTCCAAGGATTTGAGCTTACACCAGCATAAGTAAATTACACTGTAGGGTTAGATTTATTAGCCACTAATAGTTACCCCATCCCTGGAACAAATTACACCTGCATGTTAATGATAGTAGCACCCTTACATCCTTTAAGATTAACCTTGATGACTGTATGGGCTGTAAAAGCTCATTCCTGGTCTAACAAGTTTTGCCTTCCTGGAAGTGGAGGCACATCTGAAGAGTAGCATTTGGCAAGTAACAAATGGTCTTCAAACTTACTTGGCTTGTAGTTCCTATCAGCCTAGGGGTATTAGAGGTACGACTGCTGAATCCTACACAAATGCACTTTATAAGCACTTACACGAGTGCATGGATCGTGCTATCCCTAACAGAACTAAGATGCTATCCTCCAAAAAAAGGAAGATAATCTCGTGGTCCCCTGTCATAAACAAACTCTACAACAGAAGAAAGAAACTGTTGCAAAAAAGAGTAAAATCCCATGATTGGAGGAACTCCCTGGTCAGCCTCAGTAAAAAGCTGGGATCCCTCATAAAATCCTCCAAAGCTAGTTACGAAAACAAAATCGTCACTGATTCTAAAGTCAACCACAAAGCATTCTATAGCTATGTCAAGAATCTCAATGGCAACACTCATATCTGCTCTGAGTTACAGCACAATGGCACTAAATATACAGAACCAACTGATATTGCCAAACTCCTGGCAGATAGGTTCAGTGCTAAATTTACCACCTTCTCACCCCCTAAAGGGCCCATCTCTATATCAGAAGAATGCAAAGTTCCTATAATCATGGCTGCACAGGTAAAAAACACACTCTCCAAAGCCAAGAAGACAGCATTCATGGGACCTGACAACATCCCAGGCTGCGTTCTACATGAACTACAGAATGAACTGGCACCCTACCTAAGCACCATGCTCAATCATAGCCTCATCTCAGGCTTTGTGCCCACTGAATGGCACACAGCGACAGTTATCCCACTGCACAAAGGGGGAGCCACCATGGACCCCAGGAACTACCGCCCCATTAGCCAAATGAGCCTGGTCTGCAAGGCCATGGAACTTATAAACAAAGACATTGGTAATCTCCAAACTCTGAACCCCAACTGGTTCAGGTTTGTAAAAGGCAGATAATGTCTCCTAAACCTGATAGACTTCTTTGAAGCAGTCATCAAAGCCGTAGACGAGGGTAAGGTGGTTTACACAGCCTACCTAAATCTCGCCAAGGCTTTTGACACCATCCCCCACTCTGGAATTATAGATAAACTCACTAAACTAGGTATAAATCCCTATGTCACAAGATGGGTTTTCAATTGGCTCACTGACAGAACCCACATTGTGAAAGTAGCAGACTCCAACTCCGACTTCAGACCAGTAACAAGTGGAGTACCACAGGGTTAAGTCCTGGGTCCTCTCGTTTGGTATCGACTTTTCCGAAGTACAAGCTAACACAGAAGGTCTTTGGCTAACGAAGTTCGCATATGACTGCAAACTAGGAGCCATAATTGGAACTCCTAACGATATCCTACAAAAGGGCTTCACTGAGACAGATGCCTGGTGTCAAAGCCATGGCCTCAAGCTCAATGCCAAAAAGTACATTGTCATCCCCTTTGATAAAAACTCTGTACCCATGAGCTACCACATAGGAGGTAGTCTACTTAACACAAAGTGTGATGAGACCTTGGGACACAGGTGGACAGTAGTCTCTCCTTTGATAATCACATCGCCACAGTAGTCAGGAAATCCTTCTACGTGGCACACGATCACAAAAGGTTTCTCATCCAAGAAAACAGAGGTCATTGCTCCCTTCTACTTGTCACTCATTAGACCCATTATAGAGTACAATGCCCCTTTTGGTATGCATCTCAGAAGACATCTTCAACAACTGGAAAGGCCACAGAAATACCTCACAAAGAAGATTACTGGCCTCAAACAGATGCCCTACACAGAGCATCTCAAAAAAACTCCAGCTTTACTCTTTTGCATATCGCCTACTCAGAGGCGATCGCTGCCTACCATACAAAGCTGTGTCAAACCCAGAGCTGTTGGACATGCTCCACTTAAAGAAATCCCAATCCCCCCCGAGCTAAATACTCTGGGGACCTAAACCTTGTCACCACAATAAACAGAACATGCTGGAGGGATAGAGTCCTGTCCCAGAGACTTCCCATACTCTGGAACAAACTACCTATCTATATCAAACAAAGCTCCTCATTAGCACTCAAGAAAAATATTGATGATTGGATGGGAAATAGGAAATTCACCCCGGGGATCACCTCTGCCTCTCTGCCTGACAGGGGCACAGGAAAATAATTTTCTTGGGTGGCGAAAGCCAGGGTACCTTTTTGTCTAGGCTTATATAGGCCCTAGGGTCAATAGCCTAGTACCTACCTATGAACCTACGAATAGTACCTACCACACAACTCTGCATTTAGATCAATTTGACTACTTAACAAAAAGTATTCTGAACAGAAAACACATTGTAGTGATAGGTACTCTACAGAGCATCTCCTTTCTGTATTGCTCAGCTTTCTGCTGATACATACAGCACACACAGTAAATCTCATCTTGAATGTATTGGGATAGTACTGCCCCTAAAACCACCTGCGATATGTCAGAATACAAGATAAACTGTTTAGTAAAATCAGGGCTTACTAACACTAGTTTCATAGAAAGGTTCTGTTCTAGTTCATTAAACGCCCCATCTGCTTCAAGAAACAACTGCACATTGATATGAGCTTTTGCCCCTTGTGACATCATAGGGCAGGCAGAAGACATATTTTGACAGAATCTTCAATTGTACCAACCTAGTGCCAGGTAAACCTTCTTCTATCCCCTAGTAGAATGTACAGGCCAGTTTTTATGGCCACTAAGTTTTCTAGTTGGGGTTTTACCACTATTCTTCCCATAAGGTACCCCAAGTAGTTAGTTTTCACCATACCCAGTTTACTTTTCTTAGAATTTCAGTTAAATCTGTCTGTCTTATGGATTCTACCACAGCCTGTACTTGAGGACATGAGATGTGTAGTCCTGTGAATGAATATGCACTTCATCCATGTATGCTGCTCTATAATGTGAATGGGGCATCATTACTTTATCCTCAGCCTCTGAAAAGTGGCTGTGGCTGCATGTAGGTGAAAGGGTAACACCTGTACTGAAATACACCATTAGATGTTATAAAATCTGTTTTTTTTTCTTTGGAAGAGTGGATAAGTGGTATCTGCAGTCCCTTCATCAAATCTAGTGTTGTTGCCTTCTCCAGGCTCTATATCAACTCATTAATTTTGTTAACTGAATAGCTATCAAACTAAGAAATACTATTCAGTTTCCTAAGGTTTCTGCTAAATCTGTTACTTTTATGAATCTTACTGACCATCACCTCTGATATCAATCCTTGATAGGGAAGGCAGTCTCTAACATGCAGTCCAAATATATCCTTGGCCTCTTCCCATTACATTTCCCCCTCTAATTATTTGCTCCCAGTACCTCAATTCCTTTACCAGTTTTCTCCAGTAAATTCTACCTCCCTCTTGCCTATTCTTGGTACTTCTAATTGCAATCATCCCTACTGGCAGAATCTCCTTTCTCTATTCCCGTGTTGGCTTGGTTCTTAAAATACTTTCTGCTACTTTATGAATATAATATATACTTTTAAAT
The DNA here is from genome assembly GCF_019279795.1 of Protopterus annectens. Lineage (NCBI taxonomy): Eukaryota > Metazoa > Chordata > Ceratodontiformes > Protopteridae > Protopterus > Protopterus annectens. The sequence continues at coordinate 363,215,006 of NC_056749.1, forward strand.
ACTGTCTTTTCCTCTTTCCATGTTTCCTTAGCAATGGCAAGCAACTCTCTCAGGTAAATAGCATACAGTATTTGAACAATCAAATTTATGCAGACAAGTCACACCTGGGTGTGAATGAGTTTACGCAAATTGGGTTGGATGTTACCTCGCCCATGCTTGTGTTTGTTATGTATGACGATATGCACTATTGTCCCAGATCCTGGCTGAGGTTCAACAAGCAATCCACGTTGGCTCTTGACACTTGGTGTTCTTGGGTGATTGATTATTGGTTTATCAGAACCAGAGGAAAGTTCATAGTGAGAGCGATGCTGTGAGTGTCTCTATTAACCAAAAAAAAAAAAAAAAAAAAGTCAGTGACAACCAGTATATTTTCCAGAAATAAATCTGTATACAAAATGCATAGCCATTTTGTCAAAAAAAAAAAAAAACACAGAAATGTGTATTAAACTGACATGCCATATTAGGACAGTGCACAAAATTTTTATGACCACTGTATACCTCAAGCTCACATGAAGAGGAGCAACTGAAAGGGGAAAAAAGTAAATAAAGGCATGTGAAATGAACACAATATCAGACATGTTGATAAAGAAATAGCCCCAAAAGGAAATTATCAGCAATGACATTGAGAAAGAAATAGCCCCAACAAGAAATTGTCAGCAATAACTTCCATACTGAAAAAGTCCCTAAAGAAGCACCCACTCTCTACAAGTTTGATCTTAGGCAGTCTTGATAGGAAACTACACTCCCGGAGCAAACAAGTTAGCCAGCTATAAACCTGTAAAACATGTAATAAAGGATTCGTAGCCATGGACATGAATTTTCCTGCTATCTATGCAGCTAGCTTGGTGGATATAGGCATCCTGAGACAATGCAGCAATTGCCTCATATACACGGACAGCCACCTAATTCTCCAACAAATGGATAAGGCATGTGAGAGATGTGGCTATGTAAAGTCATTTGAAGCAAAAGCACCTATAATATCAAGCAGGTTTGATGCATAGTACAGCCACCTCACACAGGAAGGACCAGACACACAGATGCTGAGGCTCTTAAATGTAATCTCCTCAAACCACAAAGACCTTTCAAACACACCACTCTAAAACATGCCCTCAGTAACATCCAGAGCACTCAGTAAAAACTCAGCCAATCATGACACATACTGCCACATTTTACACTATCTGAACGTCTAAGCCCCTAAGGCAAACCATCACACAACCCAAAAGTTTGGTCATAGGAGACACCATTGTGAGGTACGCAGCTGGCCTACTGATCAGGATAAGTAAGGAGAGAGTCATGGTCATCAGGGACCAGGATCCACCAAATCATGCATGCACTCAGGTCATTGGATTGCAAGTACCAGAATGACTCTGTCCCAGGACTATATGAACAGACACATGGTGGACCTCTTGGACTGTGTGCCCCAGGCTGATATCAAGCTAGAACCAAAAAAGCACAGCACAGCAACTGAAAGAATACAACCTTTAATGACAGTTTAGCACTTTCTTCCCACATCGTAGGGACTTCCTCAGAACAATCTATTCACCCCCACCAAGCCTTTAAATAACACATCAATTAATCAACCAATTAATTACACAAAAAATACATAAATTCAATTAATTGAGCAAACATTAAAAACATACATAATACATTAAAAATGTATTTATAACAAATACACATCTATTAAACCAAAAAAATATTTTATCCTAAAATATTTTTCAATTTTAAAACACAAGATGGCAGCAACCTCATTAATGCCTGGATACTAAGTTGCGTTTAAAACCAACTGCCTTTTTAACTCACTTATATGCAAATGTATGTCCATATTTCTTCCCTGGGAATCCTTAATAATTTGTTAAGAACTTAAATTCGTGGTCAGTATGTTCTCCAATATGCCTACTTAATGCATTAGTCATCCTACCATGTCTAATGTCCAATAAATGTTCAGCAATTCTGTTCTTAAAATACCTACTGGTTTTCCCTATATAAAATATGGGACATTCTTGACACTTCGCTACATACACCACATTGAGACTACAACAATTGTAATGCCCATTAATAAATATAGGTGTACCATTTAACTTATAACAATCACCTGTTTCCAGAATATGGGGACAGAATGTACACATCTTACAATAACAGAGCAAAAGGAAATTTTAAGTGTAACTGCTACTTCCTTCAGCACTTGTCTTCAAAATGCTCTTAAATGATCTGTCCTTTCTATAACTATCTTGGGTAAATCACCCACTCTCTGCCCTACATTTGAGTCATTTTAAAATTTCCTAATTATTTTTAATAATTTCTACTATATCATTTGCATCCAAATTAAATGCGGTAATAAAGCTCAAACTATAATCATTATTTAGTCCTTCTCCAGTATTTTAATACATTACACCAGTACCATCCCCACCTGCCAAAATCGGCTTGCATATACCCATCATGCGCTTATGTTTAATGTCTAAACTGATTTAACGCAACAACGCCTGTGGATAGCCTCTCGTGCTGAAGAGTTGCATAATGAAATGCAACTCATCAATAAATTCAGTATCAGAGGTGACCATCCTGGCAGCCTGAACCATCTGCCCCTTTACTATCGATTTTGGAGACAAGTGCTAAAGGAAGTAGCAGTTACAATAACAGAGGGAATTTTAAGTGTTGGATGTGTACATTCTGTCCCCATATTCTGGAAATAGGTGATTGTTATATAAATTAAATGGTACACCTATATTTATTAATGGGCATTACAATTGTTGTAATCTCAATGTGGTGTATGTAGCGAAGTGCCAACAATGTCACATATTTTATGTAGGGAAAACCAGTAGGTATTTTAAGAACAGAATTGCTGAACATTTATTGGACATTAGACATGGTAGGATGACTAATGCATTAAGTAGGCATATTAGAAAACATACTGACCACAAATTTAAGTTCTTATTCAACAAATTAAGGATTCCCAGGGAAGAAATATGGACATACATTTGCATATAAGTGAGTTAAAATGGCAGTTGTGTTTAAATGCAACTGAGTATCCAGGCATTAATGAGGCTACTGCCATCTCATGTGTTTTAAAACTGAAAAATATTTTAGGATAAAATATTTTTATGGTTTAATAGATGTGTATTTGTTATAAATACATTTTTAATGTATTATGTTTTTAATGTTGGCTCAATTAATTGAATTTATGTATTTTTTGGGGTAATTAATTGGTTGATTGATTAACTGATGTGTTAAAGGGTGGGTGGATGTGAATAGATAGTTCTGAGGAAGTCCCTAGGAAGTGGGAAGAAAGTGCTAAACTTAGTCATTAAAATCTTTATTCTTTCAGTTGCTGTGCTTTTTTGGTTCTACAGTCTTGTTTCAGAGGAGGTTTGTTTTAGTTGGTGTGGCACAGCTATGGAAGGGTCAGTTACTAATGGTGACCTTATGGAGTTGTTACAGCAGATTAACCAGCAATTGGCTGTACACTCCACTCAAATAAAAGTATTAATGGACAAAACAACCAGTTTGGCTAACATTTTTGGTAGCTTAGGCTACCCCTTAACCTAGCCAACACAACATTCTTAACCTGAACAGGCAGTTCAGCTAGTACATGACTCAAATTCAAGTAATGTGGAGAATTTGAGTATTAAGGACTTTGCTGCTATTAACAATGAGTCGGTAATCTGGAAAAATAAGAAATTATGTATTTACCATAACGTTCCATGTGAGTTGTTACTCTCGCCTTCATTATTACTGATGGGTTTGGTGCCGAACATCAGCTCCGATTCGGCCAAATAGCAAAGCTCGAGGTCTCTAACAGCTTGAGGCCAAGCCCTATCCCCACTACATTACCCAGATCTTGTTTGCTGCCAACCAGAGTAGAAACCTATCCCAGATTTCGAGAAAATCATACATCCAGGGTAAAAGGAAATGTCTCCAAGAAAACCAAAACCAACCAAGTGATACCGCTTGTGCTTCCAAACATAGGAAGGGGGTAGGAGGGAGGGCCGCAATAATGAAGGCGAGAGTAACAACTCACATGGAACGTTATGGTAAGTACATAACTTCTCAATGTGAAGTTGTTCAATCTCGCCTTCATTCTTACTGATGGGTAGCGTTCCCAGCACCACAATCTTGGGTGGCTCACGGGAGTACCTGTTTCAGGACAACAGACCCAAACGAAGCTCTGTCCCTAGAGGCCTTGTCCACTTTGTAATGAGATATAAAAGTATGAGGATTTGACCAGGTAGCAGCTGCACAAATAGAATCTATAGGCCAAGAAGGCTGCAGAAGTAGAAACCACCCTTGTAGAATGAGCCTTGACTTTGTTCTGTAATGCAATACCTGCTTTACTGTAGATAAATGAGATACAGAGAGCCATTTTGATAAGGTAGGTTTGGACACAGGTATACCTTTTCTTGAATCTGAGGAGGAGACAAACAGCTGATCAGCCCTTCTGAGATCTTTTGTTCTGTCCAAATAAAATCAAAGTTGTCTATGCACATCAAGTTTGTGAAGCATATATTCCAGCTGGTTTGAATGATTAGGGAAAAAGATGGGTAACAATCGTCTGATTCAGTGTAAATTCAGAACATACCTTGGGTAGAAATGATGGCTTCATCTTGAGGGAAACCCTATATTTATGATATACTAGGTAGGATGGTTTGATGGAAAGGGCTTGCAATTCTGAAATTCTGCATGCCGATGTAATAGCCACTAAGAATATAGTCTTCCATGAAAGAAACTTGAGCTCACAAGAAGAGGAAGGTTCAAAGGGTGGAAGAATAAGTCTGGAAAAGATTAGATTTAGATTCCAGGGAGTAGTGGGAAATCTGATCAGTGGTTTTAAGTGCATAGTACCTTTCAAAAAAGCCTTGGCCAGCATGTGAGACGTGATACCATTTTCGGCTGCCCCTAAATGAAAATTAGAAATAGCAGTGAGTTGAACTCGAATGGTTGCTGCTGCAGCTTCTTCTTTAAATAGTTTACTTAGGAATTCCAGTATATCAGCTATAGATGCCTGGAAAGGGTCAAAATTATTCTGTTGTGCCCAAATGGAAAACCTTTTCCACTTACTGAGGGTAAAGTTTCCTAGTAGATGATTTGTGTGACGACAAAAGGATATGTCGTGCTTCTTCCGAAAGATTCTGGAACATGGCTATTCTGGGAATTGGAGCAGCCAAGCTGTCAGTTTGATGGACTGAAGAAAGGGATGAAGAGCTCCTAATGAATGGGTGAACAGATCCAGCACTGGGTCCAGGATCCACAGGTCCTCTAGTAGATGAGGTTTCAGAAAGGGGAACCAAATTTGATGAGGCCAATAAGGGGCAATTAAGATGAGTGTCCTGCCCAGGAAACTGGCTTTCTGCAATACTTTGGGGATTAGCGGAAAGGGGGGGGGGAGCATAAAGGAGTCCTGGAGGTCAATCATGGACCAGAGCGTCCCTCGGTGGCTGACCCTGTTGAGGAATCAGGGCAAAGTAGTTGCTGCACTTGGTGTTTGTGGAGGTGGCAAAGAGGTTGCAGCAAGACAAGCTCCATTTGTGGAAAATAATTTCTGCTACTTTGTTCTTGAGAGACCACTCATGAGGTAGCAGAATGGCTCTGCTGAGTCTGTCTGCTATTATGTTGGATTTCCCCGAGATGTGCATTGCAATCAGCAAACGCTGAGTGGACTCTGCCCAATTCCATGATCTCCCAGAGCCTCTTGACACAGGGGTAGGATTTGGTTCCTACTTGTTTGCTGATGTACCAGACAACTGACATGTTGTCCAACTGGACTGCAATTGTGCCTAGGGGAAAACAGTCCTGAAAGGCCTGCAATGCTAGAAGAACCACTCTCATCTCCAGGACGTTTATGTGAAAATGAGTCGTGAGTCTGCCAAGTGCCTTGGGCTGTCTGTCCCTAATAATGCCCCTCCCACCCGATCAGGGAGGAATCTGTGGTCACCGTTGTGACTGGAGAGTGAAGAACACATGGGTGGCCCACAGTCACTGTTTCCAACTTTAGTCACCAGTGGAGGTCTTTCTTGCAAGGGTCAGTAATCAAAACTAGATTATTTAAGGGTAGTTCCTGAAAGGTCCATTGCGTGAAAAGCAGCCATTGAAGAATGCGCATGTGGGATCTCGCAAGGGCTATTGCAATAACTGCTGCTGCCATCGTGCCAAGCAGTTTGAGAATCTGTGATGCTGGTACTTTTCACTTTGACAGGAGATCCACAATGTGTTGTTGGAGGACAATAACCCTTTCGGGAGGGAGCTTCAGGGACATGCTGACCGTGTCTAAGTCTGCTCCTATAAAGACTATATGCTGCGATGGCAATAAGGCAGACTTTTCTAAATTTATCATAATGCCCAGCTGTGAACATGGATCCCTGGTAGTGTCCCTTGCCCAAATAAGCAGATGCCTGGTGGGGGCGGTAAGGAGCCAGTCGTCCAAGTAAGGAAACACCTGAATTCCTGAATGTCTCAAGTGAGCTATGACCACTGCCATGCATTTGGTGAACACTCTGGGGGCTGTAGTGAGACCAAAGGGCAGTGCCCTAAACTGGAAATGACTGGCTCCCAGCCAGAAGCACAGAATATCCCTGGATGGCCTGGCCATTTTTATATGGTAGTACGCATCCTGTAGATCGATAGAGCACATCCAATCTTCCTTCCCTAAAAACGGGACAATGGACTGAAGCGTGACCATCTGGAACTTCGTCTTCACCACATATTTGTTGAGCCTGCTGAGGTCCAGAATAGGTCTCAAGTCCTCTATCTTCTTTGGCACCAAAAAGAACCTGGAGTAAGTTCCGGATCCTTGTTGGTCTGCTGGAACTGGCTGGATGACTCTCTTGTAATAGTTTCTGGACCTCTACGGATGCCACATCCCGTAGACTGGGTGGAACATCTGGGATTAATTTTGTTGGTCTGGGATAAGAGTGAAAAGGGATGGGATATCCTCTGGATATGATGTTTTGTACCCATCGGTTTTCTGAGATATTTAGCCAGGTGCCTAAGTACAAAGACAAATGTCCCCAGACTGCCTCCAGAGCAGGACAGTTTGGGGGCTCCTTTCAGGAGCGCTGATAGGGTTTCCCAAGGAACTGATCCCTGTCAACCTGGCTCTGCAGACCCCCTCTGCCACATAGGTGTCTTCCACCATTGCCTCCCCCCTTTGCCCCTAGAGGAGGCTTCACCTTGTGAGTTCAGGAAGGCTCCTTGGGTCTTATGGAACCACATCTTCCCACCCCATTGACCTTTTGGATAAGGTCTCGTAGGAGTAGAAAAACAGACTCCAACGGCAGATAGAGTCTTACTGTCTTGCTCACATGTGGTGAGGGTCTCTTTTACTTTTGGTCCAAATAAGGAGGAATCATCAAAAGGGGCATTCACAAACTACTTAAAGGGTTCCACAAAAGAGCAAAGGTGCATCCAGGAATGTCTCCGCAGAGCAATTCCTGTACCCGCAGCCCTACTCGTTCCATCAGCTGCATAAGACACAAGGCACATGGACGAGTTTACAATGGAATTGAGGGTAGCAAGCTAAGATGTCACCTTGTCCATCACCGAGTCGGCTACTGCACCCTGGAGAGCATCTCCAAGCTCCTTGAGGAGATCTCTCTGTAGACGGGTGAAGTGGGTCCAGTAGTTCAAAGACCAAAGTGTAAAAGTCGTAGAACTGAACATGCACTTCCTGAATCTGTCCATTATCCTAGACTCTCTATTAGGAGGATGAACAGACGTAGAATTCTCCGACATCTCCTGTTTAGTGGCTGCCACCATCACCATGGCTTCAACAGGTATGGGTCTAGATAAAAAGGCCTTGTCATGGGGTGCTATGTACTTGTTTGGCCTTCTAGGAACAGGCTCCATAGAATCTGGTGACTCCCATGCCTTTCGAGATAAAAGATCCATTAACTCATCAAAGGGCGGAGACACCCAAGAGGTGGAGGATTGGGACCTGAAAGCCTTCAGGAGCACAGATTCATCCTCGGTAGGGTTTTGGGGCTACCAGTCCCACCTCTGCTCAAGGATCTCAAGGATATCCCCGAAGGAAATATCCTCAGAGGGGGACTGGGGGACCCTTCAGATTCCTCCAAATTGGTGTCCGACGTGATGGATTCCTGAGAGGAATCTAGATGCCTCCTCTTACATAGCCTCTTCCGATGGACCTCCTCAGTGGGAATCTCTGGGGAAGTCTTTGAAGAGCAGGGTTCCTCCCAAGGGGATTTCCTGAGGCTCTGGGTCCCTATGCTTATGGTGAACCTGTGGTAGTGGAGAAGAAGCAGGCACCTTTTTGGAGGAGGTGGCCATATCAGAGGTTGTGGAAGTCCTGGGGGACAAAGCCCTCCTCATGGCATCGAAAGCCCCATGGCTCTGATGCAAGGAAGCACCTGGGTCCGAAGACACAGAGGACTCCTCCCGCACCAGAACCGCCGGCTCGAGCCCGAGGTAGGAGCCAAATTCATCTGTGCCGACACCCCAAGTGGAAGATTCAGAACATATCGGTTCGACTCCCCCCCCCCCTTCGGAGCCGACAGGAGTGTGTCGGCTCCCAAATTCCACAGCTGGTGCATAGGATATCAGGGAGGTCGGTACAGACAGCTCAGAGGTGAGTGCTGGCACCAACAGCTCCATCAACAACTGACAGGCCTCCTCTGGCTTTGAAGTCTGAGTGCGAGTCGGAGGAGGAGCAACAACAATAGGAGAGGACTTTGTCGGTTCCGAAGTTACGAGAGTCGAAACCAAATTTTTGCAAGCGCCGGGTCCTGTAGAAGTCAATGTACCACTCAGTCCACACCTGAATTGGATAGTCTTGAAGCCAGAGAGGATACCACTGACAGAGCAAGTGACCCCAGAATCGGGGACCTCAAGGTAGGAGACACCGGTTCCAGAACTGGGGACCAGCTCCTACCAGCAACCTGAACGGTCGGCTCTGATGGCAGTCGGGCCAAAACCGTAGCCTTTTTAGATGACTTTGGGACTGAAGAGCCATTCGGTGCTGAACCAGATGACGATGCAGGAGAAGATGGTTTTGGCTGACTGGACGCAGAGTTCAAATCCGACTGGAAGGCTGTTTTAATCAAGCTCCTCTCAACCAACTTACACTTTCTCTCAGCTAAAACCCTGGAGCTAAAGCCATGGCAAATGGAGCAAACCTGCTGCAAGTGTACCTCCCCTAGACAGTACACACAAGTGGAATGGCCATCCATTATTGACATTTTTTGATTGCACTTGGGACAGCGCTTAAATCGCGATTTAGCCTTTTCTGACATTTTGGTTCAAAAACAGTAAATCCAAATAAGTCTGAACAAAGATATATATATATATATATATATATATATATATATATATATATATATATATATATATATATATATATATATATCTTCTTGTCGGTTATAAACTAGTTATAATAGCAGCAAAACTAACAAGAGCCTAACTGGCTAACAGTAAGTGCAAAAAACTGCAGCAAGCCTAACCAGGCTGGGATAGAGCTATGAACTATCACAAAAGGCCAACGACCTTACTAAAATAACACGGCCATGCCCAAGAATCTTAACACACTAAGAAAACTTATCTAACTGGATACAAGTCCAAGTGGACAAGCAGCCAACATTTTTAGAACTACTAACCACTATATAGAGAGAAAAAGGGTAGATTTTATAAATTCACACTTACCTATCCAATAAACGGCCAAGAGCTGTAAAGAACACCCGATCAGTTGCAGTGGCAAACTACATCTGGGGAATGTAGTGGTGTATTGTGGTATAGGGCTTGGCCTCGAGCTGTTGAGACCTCGAGCTTTGCAATTTGGCCGAATTGGAGCCGATGTTTGGCTCTGAACCCATCAGTAAGAATGAAGGCGAGATTGAAGAATTTCACATCAATGGTTTTGACTTGCACTTTGAAAGAGGGAGTGGGTGGGTCCACTCAGCATGAATTGCTGACCTTAATGAAGAAATTGAAACTGTTCTAAAAAGATATGCTGGCTTTAAAGAAGCTTTAGATGTAGATTGCATATCTTGAAAGGAATATAGAGTCGGAGCAAATACCGCAAGGTTTACAGATATGGAAATATCCCAATGGTGCAGAAAGTAATCTTGACCTCCTGAATGAACTGCGTGTTTTATCAGATGGGAATTGAGCCCATGAAACTGATGGTAAAATACAACATCCTAGCAATGGATAGACTATATAAAGAACTTGTGGAGAGAAATAGACAAACACAGGATGATTTGTCTTTTGAGTGACATAAAACCAATTACACCAATGTTTTCTCCCCTGTGGACAGTGTTTGTGTTACTATTTTCTTGCGGAAGATGAATAAAATTAAGAGGGATATGAACGAGTATTCCAAAAAGAATGCATACCCATATTCAGTAGGTTCCCATGTCAACAGTCGTGAAGGAGCCAATAGTGAGTTACCTGAAGAAGTGACCTCAGAGACGAGGTTACATCATCAGCAATGCACGTGTCCCCAGCAGTTCAATCAAGCAGATGATGGAGTGAGGCATTCCGAAAGGCTGAGGAATAAAGAACAGCAGCCCCATTTTTCAGGGAGAACATACAGGGACTATGTAGTGCAGGGGGCCAGAACGAATAATGGAAGGCGTCGGCTGCAGAACAACTAATGGACATGGCTTTGGCACTTATGAATGCTGTAAGTGTTAACAATGACTATACAAGCTTTAATTATGATGCTGGACTTGTTCAGGAAGCTAACAACTGTTTTTTCAACACTAGGGCTCATGTTTTTGATGGTATGTTTAACACTGATGAAAACGTTGATTTAGTAAGTGAAAACAATGTGGAATATAATGATAATGTGTGTGAGCAATGCTTTAGGCAATGTATGCCCGGATTCAGATGCAGCGATATATCCTTTTGATAATTATGATGAACTGGCAATTGTTTTTGAGCCTTGTATAGTTTCTAATGAAGCCCAAGATTTCAAATTGTACAATTATTCAGGTAGGACAATAGGTCTGCAGCATGCTAACCTTTTGGACAAAGGCTTCACTTTTGCTCCCAGTAGGAGGGGAAAGATAGCGGACACCCTTATAGATCTTAAATGTTTTACGCGCAAACTGAATTTAAAGTATGGTTTAATGACAGTGACCATGCATTAGGGACACAGGCTTAAAAAAACAAGTGTGTTTAATCCCCCCTTGAACAATTTAATAAGAATGTATGAAAAAGTTAGTGAAAAGGAAATCAGACAGGTATATAAAAAAAGGGATAAAAAATATGTCAGCAACCTAACAAAAGCAGAGGAAGAAATGTTATGTGATTTGGCTAGGGACACTAGTATAGAAACAATGAAGCCTGATAAGGGTAACAGAGTGGTCATTATGGATAAAGGGATTACCTAAATGGAATGAATGTCCTATTAATGGATGGTACTTATGTGGAAGCATCGTTGAATGAGATTCACATATCATACAAAAAATAGATTTATTTTTGGATGATGTTATACCAGGGACAAATAAATGAAGATGAATTTAGGTATATGATGAATCAACACCCCATGGTACCCAAATACCCAAAACCCATAAAGGACTAAACAGCCCCTAAGTTTAGGCCAATAGTGGATGGCAAATGTTCAAAAACTTGCTTTATTAGTAAATTCTTGGATATTAACTTACAAAAAGGGTTGATGGCCTTTCCTTATATAACTAGAGACTCATGGCAATTTTTGGAAAGGTTGGATAAGATGATAATAGATGAAAGTATTATTATGGTTACCACTGATGTTTGCAACCTGTTTTCTGTTATACCCCATCAGGAGGGTTTGGAATAACTTGAAATCCAGTTAATAAAGACAGGCTTATATGACTAAGATCAAATAAACAAATGTGTTGGACTAATGGAAGTTGTGCTAAAAAATAATTTATTTCGAAGGACAATATTATAAGCAACCAACAGGAGTTGCAATGGGGGCCAGCTTGTGCTCCCATTTTTGCTAATTATGTTATGTCCCATTGGGAAAAGCAATTTATTATGGAAGGGATATATTCATCTAAGATCTAATATTATACTTGGTTTCTGGATGACCTGTTTGTTGTGTGGAAGGGAACTGAGTCAGAACTACAATTTTTTTTTAAGTATATTAATTTGTAAGCGGACTTTTTAAAGTTCATATATTCTTACAGTGGAACACACATTTCTTATTTAGATGTGACTTGACATTAAAAATAGAAGAGAAAAAGTTGATGTCAGCCATCTATAGAAAGCCCACCTTTTCAAATTTGTATTTGGAATACGACAGCTGGCACCCGTCCCATCAGAAAAAAATCAATAGTAAAGGGGCAGATGGTTCAGACTGCCAGGATGGTCACCTCCGATACTGAATTTATTGATGAGTTGCATTTCATTATGCAACTCTTCAGCATGAGAGGGTATCCACAGGAGTCGAGTCAAAATCAGTGAAGAAGTTGAACATAAGCGCATGGTTGGTATATACAAGCCAATTTTTGCAGGTGGGGATGGTACTGGTGTAATGTCTTACAATACTGGAGGAGGAGGACTAAATAATGATTATAGTTTGAGCTTTATTACCACATTTAATTTGGATGCAAATGATACAGTAGAAATTATTAAAAATAACTGGGAAATTTTAAAATACAACTCAAATGTAGGGCAGAGAGTGGGTAATTTACCCAAGATAGTTTATAGGAAGGATAGACCATTTAAGAGCATTTTGGAGACAAGTGCTAAAGGAAGTAGCAGTTACAATAACAGAGCAAAGGGGAATTTTAAGTGTAGGATGTGTACATTCTGTCCCCATTATCTGGAAACAAGTGACTGTTATAAGTTAAATGGAACACCTATATTTATTAATGGGCATTACAACTGTTGTAGTCTCAATGTGGTGTATGTAGCGAAGTGTCAACAATGTCCCATATTTTACGTAGGGAAAACCAGTAGGCATTTTAAGAACAGAATTGAACATTTATTGGACATTAGACATGGTAGGATGACTAATGCATTATGGAGGCATATTAGAGAACATACTGACCACAAATTTAAGTTCTTAGTAATTCAACAAATAAAGGATTCCCACGGAAGAAATATGGACATACATTTGCATATAAGTGAGTTAAAATGGCAGTTGCTTTTAAACGCAACTGAGTACCCAGGCATTTATGAGGCTGCTGCCATCTCATGTGTTTTAAAATTGAAAAATATTTCAGGATAAAATATTTTTATAGTTTAATAGATAATATTTGTTATAAATACATTTTTTAATGTATTATGTTTGTAATGTTTGCTCAATTAATTGAATTTATGTATTTTTTGTGTAATTAATTGGTTGATTAATTGATGTGTTATTTAAAGGCTGGGTGGGGGTGAATCGATTGTCCTGAGGAAGTCCCTACAAAGTGGGAAGAAAGCGCTAAACTTGGTCATTAAAGGTTGTATTCTTTCAGTTAATGTGCTGTGCTTTTTTGGTTCTACAGTCTTGTTTCAGAGGAGGTTTGATATCAAGCTAGCACTTGGCTTTTTCAAGGGTGATGTTACAATATGTCCAAAAGATGACTGACTTTAATATTTGGCTTAGTTTTTGGCGTCACTCCAAGGGGGTACACTTTGTGAACAGACACTCTGCTTTTCAGGGATAGTCTGCATCTCTCCCCTCTAGGCTTTTGAATATTAGATAAAATATTGTTCTTCCCCATTGTGGTCTTTTTTAGGCAATACCAAACTGACAAAACTTCTGACATAGTAAAACCAATCATAGAAAAGATAAAGGTGTCAATATCAGGAGCCTAAACAAGAACCTCCACTCCTTCCAAGCTCTTCTCACCTCAGAGAATGCAGATGCTTGTGCTGTTACCAAGACATGGTTTAAACCTCGGAGAATGCAAATGCTTGTGCAGTTACCAAAACATGGTTTAAAAGCCATGGATAGCACCCCAGCAGTGCAGGGCTACAATGTATTCCACACATTTAAAATAGCTAATGCACAGATAGGGACTAAGGCTGGAGGTGTCTTGATATACATCAAAAATAATCATACCACAAGGCTTTTCAAACAAGATGATGTGCTTGAGCTTTTCCATGTCCAAATAACCACAGGTAGACTCATATTACCCTTGCAAGCTATAGGTCTCCCTTCTATGACCAAGGAAAGGCATAAACTTACTGGAATAGTTCATATGTTTACTAGGGGAAAAAAAGTACAGTTTTGTACCTACCATAAATGTAGATGTTCGAAGATCCACATTGCTGCAGTCCTAACACTTGGGGTAGTCCGCTGTCC